>NW_026517746.1:0-3740 GCF_026319265.1 Colletotrichum chrysophilum | reverse complement strand
TATCACGTCGTGATAGCTTTCCCTTCATTCGGTCGCGTAGCGTTGAGTAGGGCACTGAGTAGATCTGGGATGCAGCTCTCAAGCTAAGATTATTGCTTCGTTTGATTGCTTGGGTAGCTAAGTTTAATTGAGCTTCTTTATTAGCTGATGACATGGTTGTGTGTAGCGTAATGTAGATGTAAATGTAGGAGATAGGTGTGTTGCGGTCGGGTGATCGCTTCGCTTATCAACCACGTTATTTTATTTAAAGTTATTTTAAAACTTAAAGCTTTACTTCTTTTTAAGTTATATACTTCATATATTTCTAATTTAATCAATAGTATAGATTTTATTTTAGTATCTATATATTTATAAGGATTTATAAATTAAACTATTTTAGATGTTATGAGTAGTAAATTATTATATCTTTGAATAATAGTTAAACTATTTAAAAGTAAACTTATAAGAAGTAATTTAGCTATAAAAGCTATTATGAAAGAGAACTACTTAAAAATTCTCTAGAAAGCTATCTACTTGAATATTAGTTTAATAGATTTTTATAATTAATAAATTAATCACTTTTGTTAAATATCAACTTATGAGATATTAAATATCTAAAAAGCATTTATAATTAAATATTTCTTTTAGATTATTAAGGTTTTATTATTAAGTATAATAAATAAATTAAGATCTTATTATTGATAAAAAGTTATTCTAACTTTTTTCTAATCTTAAGTATTATATAAAAATGTTGATTAAAATTATTTATTTAAATCTTAAAAAAAAAAAATTTAAAACTAATAAAATACTTATCATAATTAGTAGTAAGTTTAATAATCTATAAAATTTTGACTTAACTTTAAAAATAGTTAAATATAAAAAATTAAAATTTAAAAATAAAGGATCTTAAAAGTTTAAAAATATTTTCAAAGAAATTTAAAAATGTTTATATTACGAATTTATTAATAAAAGATAATTCTTATAATATAGTTAGGTTTTAAAAATTATATAACAATTGAATTTATATTAACTAAAAAAATAACTTATTAATTAGTTTTTAGAGTTATAACAAAAGTTTAAAATAATATTAAAATTAAATATTTTTAAAGAAGTAAAAACTAATTTATTAAACGTTTATAAATAAAGAA
The DNA here is from genome assembly GCF_026319265.1 of Colletotrichum chrysophilum. NCBI lineage: Eukaryota > Fungi > Ascomycota > Sordariomycetes > Glomerellales > Glomerellaceae > Colletotrichum > Colletotrichum chrysophilum. The sequence goes on along the minus strand of NW_026517746.1, from coordinate 2,613 downwards.
TAGCTTAAACTAAAAAATATTATAAAAATAAAGAAATAAATTACTAAAAGTAAATTATATTTGAAAACTATAGTTATTATTATAATTATATTACTACATATAAATTTAACTACTTTTGAAAAGTCTAAAGAAATATTTAGTTTTATGTTTACTATAAATAGAGAGAATAATAGCTTTTTATAGCTTTTTATAATTTATATTATTATAATTTTAATTTATGTTATTAGTAATTTAAACTATTTCTAAAATTATAAACTTTTTAAAAAGTTTAGAAAGATTATTATAAGCAATTAAACTTTAATAATTTATAAAATAAATATAAAAGTCTTTTTATAAAGTTTTAAATAAGCTTAATAGAGAAAAAATAGAGGATTTTCTTTTAAAAATATATTTTATATTAAAGAATTTAAAATTAATATTATTTTAAAATCTTTTTTTGAATAAAGTAATATCTAATTAAATAGATATATTAATAAGATTAAAGAAACTAAAACTTTATTTTAAATATTTATATACATTAATATTATTTTATTTTATTTTTATTATAAACTTATGTTAATATAAACTTTTTAAAAATTATAAATATTATATAATTAGTAATTATAACTTTTTAGAAATATTCATTTTATAAGTTGAAATTTATCTAAAATAATACTATTTATTTTTAATATTTATAAATTAAATATTTTAGCTACAAAGCTTTTAAATATTTAATTCAAAATATTTAAAAGAATAAAGATTAAAACGCCAACTTATTTAGAATATGAAGATTATTTTATACTTTTTTATAATAAATTATTTTATAAAATCTTCTTAAATCTAAAAATTAATATCTATATTAGTTTAGTTAGTTTAAAAAGAAATTAAATATATATAAATATAAATGTAACTAGAACTTAAGTAATTTTATTTTTATTCATCTCTTATCAAGAATTAGCTATATTTACTTACTTTTCTTCTTAAACTTTATTTTATTTCTATTTTATAAGATCTTCTTAATAAAAATCTTATTTTTCTTTATTCATCTCATTAATATAATCCTTAAAAGAGGGGATATTTATTTTATTAGTACTCTTAATAATAAGTATATTAAGTTTATTAAAATTAGTTAAATCTTGAATATTATATACAATACAAATAATTTCGAAATAGTTAAACTAACCGAATTAGTTTTTATAAGTTTTTAACTTGATTCATATACTTTGAAAATAAGAGTCTATCTTAAAAACTTAAAAAAATAAAATATCTTACAAACAAAAGTAGTTATATATAAGTAGAAATACAAAAAAAGAAGAGAGAAACTTATTTACTCTATAAGATATTTCAATAGTAATAAAGAAGTAAAATTAAAGTTCTAATAAATTAAACTTATAATTATTAAGAGCTAATAGTTAAAAGAGACTAAAGAGTTTATAATATATATATATATATATTACTTAAGAAGAAGTTACCCTCTTAAGTATCTTTAAATTATAAGCTTATAAAGCTTATACTAGTTGTATAACTTACTCCCTTAGTAAAGCTTATTAAGAAGGCTATATAAAGTAGAAGATATATTATAAGATAAACTATTATAATATTTTATAACTTATTTTTTGCTATTATTATTAATTAGTTTTATTACAGGTTTTAATTTTATTAAAGAGGTTTATAAGGATTATTTTATATTTATTTATTTATATTAATATTCTTCTTAATATACTATTAGAACTATTTTTAATAAGCTTATGAAAAACTTTACTTTTACTCTTAAGGATTTAATCATTATAAAGTTTATTCATAAGTAAAATAAAGACGTAAAGTTATTTATAAATAGCTTATTCTTATTATTAAGAAACCTCAAAGTAAAAATAATAATTCTTTATTAATATCAATTCTTTTATAACTAAGGATTATAATATCCTTATAACTTCTTAGGTTTATAATCAATATAAAATTAATATTACTCTCTTTATTAAGTAAGAGTATTAGTTAAAGCTTTTCCTTATAAGTTTAAATAAGCTAATTAAAGCTTAAGAGGATAATAACCCTTTTAAAAATAATAATAATAATAAGCTTCTTATAAGTATTAGAAATATATTTTCTACTTCTATTAAGATACTTTATTAATATCTTTCACTATTAAAGCTAAGTTTTATTAAGATAGTAGTAATTAAGGTTAGTAAACTAGTTAGCTAGTATTTAGTTAGACTAGTTAACTAACTAGTTTAGTTAGACTTAACTTACTTAATTTAGCTAACTTAACTTAACTAGCTTAGTCTTAGTTAACCTATTAACTTAACTTAACTTAACTAAATCCTAACTTTAATAGTAATAAAATAAACTTAATTTAGTATAATAAAAAGATTAAAATATCTCTCTAGTTTTTTTTTCTTTTTTTATAAACTAATTTTTCTTAAAAATTTATATTACTACTTTTAGTAATAATAAATATAATATTAGAATTAGTAAAGATCATAAAGTAAAATACTTTAACGTGGTTCATCAGTGAGTGGGCCACCATCAGTGACCGGGCCACTTTTCCCACCTTCATCACTCACAACTTCTATATCTCAACTAAAATCAATTGAATCAATTGCAACTACTCAGAATCACTTGAACTATTTATTTCCA
>NW_026517745.1:0-3752 GCF_026319265.1 Colletotrichum chrysophilum | reverse complement strand
CTATTCCAAAGATGTGGAATCATCAAATGATCCAAATGGCGAAAACGAATAGTTAATTCAATGTGTTGTAGGTGAGAAATGCTTAATATTATAGCAAGGGTGGGAAAAAGCTCGCCGCTGACTGATATTCGCCGCTGACTGGTAAACCACGTTAGTAGCTTAAATATTTTATATTTATATATTCTAACTATATAATAGAACTTTAGCTCCTTATTCAAACTAATAAGTAGAATTTAATATCTATTATAATAATTTTTTTTAGATATTTAATCTAACTATAGAACTATAATACCCCTTATAGTTAGTATTAAGGTTATTAAAACTAAAGCTATAGAAGCTAACCTTATTAATAGTATAGATATCCCTAACTTATAATACCTTATAACTTACTTATAGTAGATAGATAGTAAACGCTTAGTAATTAGTAATAGCTACTAAGAGATTAAAACTAATAGAATACTAGCTATAGCTCTTAATAGGAAGCTATCTTAGCTATAAACCTATAAAGTTAACTAGCTAACCTTTAGAATAGTTAGTAATAAAGTAACTATAATCTAGCTTAGTAACTTAAGTATACTACTACTTATATAGCTAATAAAAATATAGAAGAAGATACCTCCTTAATACTTCCTTATAAACTAAATATATAAATAGATCTTACTAAAGTAGAGTAGCTATTTAATAAACCTATAGGAGCAGGCTTTAATCTAAGTAATATTAAGCTAAAAACTATAGCTAATTACTTATTAATACTTATAGAAGAGTTTAGTAATACTACTTACTTTAGTATAATAACTTTAAACCTTTATAAATATTAAACTTACGAAAAAGATTTCTTATTACGTAATAAGCTATTTAACTAATTTAGCTAGTTATGTAAAGTTCCCTTCTAATAACTTACTATAGAGATTAATATAGAGCGTAGTTATTATAAAGTATTTAAGATATTAATATTAAAAGATATAATACTTATAGTTTTAGAACTTATTAACTATAAACTACTAATCTAATTAAAAAACAACTAAATAATAATATTATAGAACTAATAGAGGAGTAAGTAATTACGCTAAACGATATAGATAAAACTAATATAAAGATACTTATTAATATATTGATAGTAGATATATCGCTAAATATAGGAATAGGATTTAGAGTGTATAAATATATATGTATATATACTTAAGCTTAACTATATTGCTTAAAAATAAGATAGAGGAAGAAGTATATAAAGATATTAGTTATAGCTATACTTTAGTAGATAAAATATAGTTATAAAAGACTTACTTATACTTATAGATTAAACTTTAGTTATAACTACTTACTATATATAGGATTTGTTTAAACTACTATTAAATAGCTAAATATATTATTTTTCTTTCTTACTTCTATAGTATAAATAATAGATAGTAAATATATATATACTTTAATTATAAAGTGTTATTAATCTCTAAACTATAAGCTAAAATGCTTATTAGTAATAATATTATAGTCCTTAAAAAATTTAATATTTAACTATCTAAGACTACAGCCTATATTAACTTATATAAAGTTATTATAAGCTATAAATAAGACCTCTAATTAGAATAATAATATAATTAGCTACTAACTATAATTACTATACCTCTAAGATTATTATAACTTCTCTCTATTATTTATTTTACTTATACCACCTAAGAGGATTTACTATTTAAGCCTATAGTATATAATAAGTTCTCTAGTTATACTATAATTACTACTATAGATATAGTATATATAGTAGCTATTAATAATATAAATAAGCTACTATTTATCCCTATAAAAGCAAAAATAAGCACTCTAAATTCTATTAATAATAAAGCTTATATTTAATAAGTAGTAGAAGATAAAGCTAAGTTAGCTATATTAGCTAATAAGGATATACTAAAAGGTATCCTTAATAATAAAGTATCTAAACTTATACTACTAAAAGCTTTTAATAAAACTAAAACTGAGAAATATATAAATAGTATTATAGTTTATAATAAAGATAGATAAGCTAACTACTTTATACCTTTACTTAATAAGTTTATAGATATCTTTTAAGATAAAGGTTTTATAGATATCCCCTAAGACTAATAGATATATATAAGCTTAAAACCTAAATAGGAAGAGTAACTACTAAAAATATATAAAGTATATAACCTAAGAGCAGTAGAATAAAATATTATATAATATACTATAAGGAAACTTAAGGAATAAAATAAAGTATTCTATACTTTAAAGTAGGTCCTATTTTTATTCTTAGTATTTATAGTTTAGTGAGAAGTAAATAGAAAATAAAAAAGATAAATAGTGATTAATATTTATACTTTTAATAAGATTACTCTTCTTAATAGTTACTTAATAAGGTTGTAAGAGGATATATTTATCTTAGTTAAAAATAAGAAATTTATTATTATAATAGATATCAATATATTTTATTACTAATAACTAGTATATATACTTAAAGTTAGAAAGAGTATTTACTATTACTACTTAAAATAGATAATACACCTTTAAATATATTATTATAAGATATAAAAATAGTAATATATTTATCTAGAGATAAATAGATAACTTATTTAAGGATATTATTATATACTCTTATTATAATAATATTATTATAGCTTTAGATACCTTAAAAGACTACTTTAATAACCTTTAGATAATATTCTAGTTATTATGCTAGCAAAATATAAGTATAAAACCTACTAAATTATTTATTACTTTCCTGAGCACTATAGTATTAAGTAAGTAAGTTAATACTTTTAGCTTTATAATATTAGCTGAGAAGCTTAATACTTTCTATTATATTAAATACCTTATGATACTTTATAATCTAGAAATATTTATTAGGTTTATAAGTTATTTTAGATATATTATACCTTAATATATAGAAATTATTAAACTATTAGAAACTTAAAAGATAGAACTATTCTGCTAATATATAAGTAAAAATAGAGTTAGAATTACTAATAAAGATCTAAGATAAAAGAAATAGTTAACTAGTAATAATATATTATTTTATAGAACTTACTATAAGATTAAAAATAGCTTTAAAGCTAGAAATAACCTTATCTAGTAAGATATTCTTATTACTATTACTACTTACTATAATAGGTACTTTTAGTAATAAGATAGAAATAAGTAAGTGAGGATCTAAGTAATCTTTAAATTCTTTAAGTATCTTAGTAAGAATTTAATATTAATTATTAATATAAGACTATAGGAGTTAGCTACTATAGTAGGAATCTTAATAAGGGAGGCTAAATATAATAATAAGGAGGTTACTATTCTAATAGCTACTTATAAACTTATTTTAATTCTTTTAAATATCTATATATAGATTAATAGTAATACTATATAAGAAGATATACTTATTATATAAAGCTATAAGGAATTAGTTTAGTATATAATAAGGAGTACTATAAATTATAGTAAATATTAATTATAGTAATATTAATAAAATAAAGGGTTTAGAGATAAAATATATTAGGATAGTATATAGCTAGTAGTATTAGTAGAGGATATTATAGTTACTTATAATATTACTATTTATATTTTGTTTCTTATAGAAATTATAGCTAGAGGAGATTAATAAGTAGTATTATAGCTAACGTATATGCATAGCGAGTCGCCCATCATAGCGAGCCGCCCACTTTTCCTTAATTCTACACTCTTCACCTTCACAACAACCTTCCTCTACGTACGACCATGAGTTCTTCTTCAAATGAAAGTCGAATTATCCTTGCAAT
>NW_026517744.1:0-3768 GCF_026319265.1 Colletotrichum chrysophilum | reverse complement strand
CTTATCATCACGTGACCTTTACTATAGTTCTTCCGTTCCGAGTGAGTCCCTGTTGTTCCCGTGATCCTGCAGTACAAATGTCCTGTCCTAGCCGCCCGACGCCCAAGTGGGTCGGTTAACTGTTATCCATGCATAACGGGTCGTAACAAGGGGGCGCAGCTGCTCCCAGCATTCTACTGGGCCTGTTACCCGTCCCACTCTCCTGGGAATCGCTTGAGCCGCGAGGTAGTGGCTGTAAATAGGAAAGTGACCACTCCTACCCTGAACAATCAACAGAACCCCCTCCCGCCCGATCTCGTCGGCTAAAGAGCATCTTCGACGATAGGCCTCTCAGAGGCCGGCTTGTTTCATAAGTGAACCCGTTCTTTGTTAATGAATCATGATCTACAGCTACGCCACCACTCTCGTCGATCCAGTCTTACGTCTGCCGTACTATGGCAGTCAACATTTTTTGGGTCTAGATCCCTCTAGGTAGAGGGTTCGGTGCCAACATCATATCATACAGTAGGGAGCCGCATATGTCGTTTAACAATCAATTTTAACGTATATGCGAACAGTCATTCTCATACATACACGTATCCAATAGTCCGATCCATCATATACCTATTTCTCGGCGACCGGTGCTCACCTGCAGCTGTCAACCTACCTCCTGAACTGCACCCTCGGACATAACCCCAGATAGAATCTTCAGCCGCCTTACCCATGCTTCATTCTAGACAAGACCAAATCCTATAAACTTTGCTATCTCGTTCATGGACCATAATACACGTTACACCCATCATCACCATCATCACCATCATCACCATCACTTCTTCTCTATCAGCAGCCGCTGTGCACACTATTCCCTAAGCTTTCTACTACAAAAGTAAGACGAGTTACTACTAGAGTCTAGCATAACAGTCACCTGCTGAGCGAACGATTGTATCTAGCTTCTGATACTATAAGTTGTCTAGTTTGAGGGGTGTTATGTCCACACCAACCTAGGTACACTACAACTCCTACTATAGTGTCGATGCTCCCGCACAGCGTAGGGTCCGCTAAGCATTTAATGCCACATAGAAAAGAGCCCAAGGCGGCATTCCTAAGGCCCTTTAAGCGGAATTCGATCCAATAAAATAACAACCTAAAGACCAGTCGTATTAACTGGCGCGCGCCTCGCACGCAATGCCAAAGCACATTATACTACCTTGAACTATTTAGCCTGTGAAGCAGGCCCTACTTCTAATACCTATGTCATCACCTACCACTACTAAAGTACAGTAATAGCAGCCAGCAGCTAGTCGCTTTAATTAGCGGGGATTTTCTGTGTAGAAGAGAGTAATATGTCGATTTGGTGAGTAAATAAACTAAGCCTGCCTAGGACAGAACGCTAAGCGTTAGTCGTCATGAGGCATTTCCCGCCCTCCAGCTTTACATACATACCTAGGTATACATAGATAAACACACAGCTAGTCACAAAACAAGCTATCCAAAGAGATACCATACTACCGCATACAATTAAACTAGCTCATTATCCGTGCATTCGCATCCATAGCATAGCAAGATCAGCACATACATCCATGTCGGTGCGCCTTTCCCGTCCAGGTCCTTTAGACCACCTTAGGACAAATCTTCAGTGTAATCCTCGGTTGGTTTGATCCTAATTTGGATCCTGCATTGAACTCTAGGACGAAGACTTAGAGCTGGAGTTCACCTCAAGGGCATCCGCAAGCGGATAGTTTAGCACCCTAGTAGGCAGGCACGTCTATCTTTGCGCTCTTCACTATGATAATAGCTAGCATTACGTGATACTCACAGTAATGGAGACCAAACAGTGTCCACTCAGTGGTGACCGACGACATATTAAGACGGGCACGTAACTCTCAACTCATCGCATTATGCCTACCTATTAGATGGCAAGATGACGCGAGCGAAGCGCAGCCTATGTATAGTGCTTGTCGCTGGTAGTCACGGACACGATCGCTAGCCTGCGATGAACGATTCCGCGCTAGTTGGTCTCCAAGCATCCTAAACCTTACTCCACACTTAGATCTATCCATCCGCACGTTGCGCTCCCATTCTAGGCTCGGTTTGCGGTGCGCCCCGAACTCTTATAACGATACACCCATTAGGAACAGAACGACAATGAGGAGGGAAGCGAGCGCTTAGTAGAAGGAAGAGGCGAGCAAGCTAGGTACACGAAGCTCTAAAGACGGGGATGTCAATTCCAAAAGCATGTCTTTAATAACGTCCGTCACCCACTTTTCGTCACCCCCCACATTTCGACACCCCATTTTTTGATGCCCTCACATTTATACACATCAACTTCAACCAATATTTATATGTATTATGATGCCACAATGATGCAACTTTCGCTGTCACTAGGGTTTTCAGACTCGCTGGATTCATCTGTGCTACTTTCAAGTTCGCCCGCCTCGATTTGAGCCCTCCGAATAGCCTCAATATCGGCAAACTTCGAACTTAGGCTCATTTTGACCTTCCTGGCCCTGCTGGCATCAAATTCTCCCTGTAATACCTCAATCTTTCGCTGGGTCCTGCCAATTGGTATGCCTTCTCATCAAAGCCTTTCTGAACCTTCCGAAAAAGCAGGCGCTGCGTATGCTCATCGTTATTCAGCTTGCTGAATAGGCTGTGTCACGGTCTATGGACCGGTGTTCGGCCTTCGGCAAAACCCTCAGCCACGACTCATTGGACCCACCAAATCCAATGGCGCATTTGCTAGAAGGTTCTAGGAATATCGACAAGGTCAATGGCAAGTTCATAAGAGTGCCCAGGAAATAGGGAGGATACGGTTCTGTTTCCTGTTCTTCAAGAAGATTTATTGTACTCGTAGTAGTAGGTTAGACCAATGGCATCGACCTTGTCCTAGACCCTTACAGGCTGAACTGGCTGAACTGATTCTGAAGCTCATCCCTCTTCTTGGGGGTTGACCAAGGGACTGCTGATGTATCTGCCGCCCATTTTTCGCTTGCTTTGCCATCAGAGAGCCCCTTGCAGGCCTGATCAGCCTGTTTAGCAGGGGTTGACGTGTTCTCAAGCAGCAGAGGGCCCAGGAGGGGTCTAGCCATACTGACAGGCCACAAACCAGTCCATTTCCAGCCACTGATGATGTTCTTGCTTGTCAGGGCTGCCTTACTCGCCTTGCTATAGCATACAACGAAGTTTCTCTTGCCCACAACTGTACCAGCATCCCATTCAGCTAGTATTCCAAGCTCCTTCTTGTATGCTGCCTTGAGGGGCCCAAAAACCGACTGATCAAGTGGCTGAAGGACGTTTGACGTGTGTGCTGGCAAGAACAGCAAGTGTATCTTGTTTTTGAAGCATGTATACATAAAAGCAGTAGTCTCTTGGCTTCCATGACCATCCAAGATCAATAATCTGACCTCCGAGGGGTCCCCTGGCTGGGTTGAAGGGATGAAGACCTCTGTCAACCACTTGACAGCTGTAGAGTCTTAAGTCCACCCGTTTTCTGTTGCTGTGAACTGCCAGGATGCATATGGAGTTAGGTCTAGAGGGAACCACTGCTGCTGGACATATTTGCCCTTGTGTATAACAAGTGGAGGCAGTGCCTTGCCAGTTGCAGAGATACACTCGATCAGAGATGTCCAAGCACGCGATCCAGGCTGTTTCTTGCGGATAGAACGAGTTTCTGATGATCCAAGAACAAGCCCGTTCGATCCTCTGCCTTCTAGAATACCAGTCTCATCCATATTGTATCGATTGGAAGCCTTGATAGCCATGATCTCAGGTATGGCGAGGTGCTTGAAC
>NW_026517743.1:0-3778 GCF_026319265.1 Colletotrichum chrysophilum | reverse complement strand
GGCTGTACCGGCATCTCAAGCTCCTGCTCCTTTCACAGTGCTTCTCCTGGTTCTTCTCCTCTTCCTATTTCCTTCCTTTCGCCTTCTTCTTACCTTTTCCAAGCCTTTCCTTCCCCACGTCCAGCAGTAACTACAAGAGGCACCATCACCACCACCATCGCTCACAGAGTGCTCCATCTACTTCATACGGCAAACTGCCCATTGTGAATTCGTAACAGATTCCTGGTATCTCCGCCCTACCTTCTCGACGCACCTTCAGCCGCAGTCGCAATGCCGGACACCCATGCATCTACTTCTGCAAAGCCCAGCCGCCCCCACCGCTGCCTTCGCGCCAATCCCTTGCCTGCCTTGCTTTGTACCTTCCAATTCAGACGCCCCTTCTCCCTGTCATCATTCTTCCCCTTTGCGTGCGCTGACTGGGGCCGCCAACAAAGGCCAGCGATCTTATTGGTCGCACCCTGCTGCTCGGATTGCACTCAGCTGCTCGTGTTCTCGGACAGATGGCCACCCAGGTACCTGCTTTACTTGTGCGCTCCCCTGACAGATGATCCCTCCGTAGGAAGAATGATGCCACGGCGATATTCGGCATCGCTGACTCTCCGGTCTTTCTACAGGCCTGGCAGTAAACGACGCTGGACAGATTCGCATCGCCATCCGCTGCGAAACGAGTTTCGACAGGCATCATCTCGGGACGATTCGAGCCCAATCAAATCTGACGCTTTCGACAATGACCTTTTCTCGCATCAGACTTGGAAGTTTTGCACCGCATTCCACGCTTCGCCCTGCACCCATTTGAGCTCTGAGTCTACGGCTTTCCCGTCCTTCGACCAACCCATCCAATCCTCCCATTCGTAACAGCCACTTTCATGTCGGCTCGTCGCTTTCAAAATCACAACCAGCGCATCTGCTGAGTCTAGTTCTACCGGCCCTTGGTGTCTGCAGGCTTTGTTGGAGACGGAGAGCCCGGCGAGAAGTCGGTCTGCAGGCTGGCTGCTTTTCTGAAAACAAAAAGATGCAAGCAGAGCTTTCCCGTGATCATTATGGAGGGGCGTTGGTCGTATCTTGCGGACATCCAGCGCGTCAAACCTGGTGGCCTTTACGCATCTTATTCAACTGTTTTATTCGTCTGTCTCAACTCAATTGTTGCAGCCTAGTCTTGCCGGAGTTCAGCACCTGCAAACCGCCATTTGGCCCCAACTGGCAGCATTCATCATAAATCAGCTGCTGACATGGCCATCTATCCAGCGGACAGTTCAAGGCTGTAAGTTCCCAACATTGACTATGTGTCTTGCTCAGCCCCGATCAGCCCATCTCTGACCTATCTCCCTTCTCCTCTTCTGTTTGAATCGCGCTTGCACCAATCAATGCTGCTAAATTCTGCTCAACTCTGCATAGGTAGAATGAGGCGACGGTCGACAGAAAGACACGATGAGTACCACAGACCTAGCTAGCACACGGTGGTGGGCCATGATCGGACCAGTACGAGGTTCCTTGCCTTCCTGTAAGGTCCAGAGCAGTCGTTATTTATTGGTACAGCAAGCCCAGCGGCGCCACGACTTACGGGGCAGGCGGAAACATTCGAAAGCTTGACTTCGAAGAATAGTTCCCTGGCTTCTCGGGAGAACAGCGAAACATGCTTGTTCTCAAGGATCGCGGGTTCTCCCGACTTCCACGCGCGCCTTCATCCACTAGGGGATCAGCATGGAATCTCAAGTGAACGTCAATTCGTCTCATTCGATATCAAGAGCTCATCTTTCGCGTCTCAGCTCGATTGTCTTTGAAGGTCGCTAGGAAGTTCAGGACATGGAGTCATTGGAGCATATGCCGAGGGAGAACAGCGCGACACAATAGTGCGTGCTCGAGTAAGAAGAAATCGCTTAGCAATTGGAAGTGTGCCATCTCCGTCAACCACCTCCGTATCTGTTCTTCCCAGGGATGTGAGATTTATCCCAGTGGTGCACCGTAGATGTGGTACAAGGTGCACTCATGCACTGTTCGCGACTTGCCAGATGTGGTATCCCCGCACATTGTGATTCGTGGATTCGGGCGATAAGACGACGCCTGGGCTCCATTCTTCTCAGTCAAGCTACAGATCTCTCTGGTGATGTCTCCGTGGCGCAGACATACTCTTCTGCTTTCCTGCTTGGAAGTACTACCTTCCTAGGACGGGAGAACGAGGCCAGAATCTGGCGTCTAGGTCGAGAAGGCATGGGGCCGTGGGGACGGCTTGCGTCTCCTCGGAAGGGTAACTTTGACGAGCAGCCTTCAACGATTTTCCATGGGTAGGACTGGTACGCCAGCTGTGTATTCTTGCCACCTGGAAGGCCTTGAAATTGACGGTTGGGGTGCTGGGAAATATCACAGTAGGCCTCTGAAGCCGGAAAAGTCAGCAGAGAGATCACGTATTTTTCTTTTGTTGGTATCCTCTCGTATTTTTGTCGTCATCGCCGTCGTCGTCATTGCCCCTCAGCACATCGCTGTGGCACAAAGGCCACCTGCCGATTTCGGGCCTGAATTCGACAGTTGGTACTCGGCGCAGCCACAACATCGGCATATGCGCCATGGCGGAAAAGAACGCTGGCAGTGCTGGCACCGTGGCGACTCATAGGGAAGGAACCGTCAGTTGCGTACTTTTTCTTGAGGTCCAGCGTCCCACCTCCGCTCCACGGAGGGCTGCGCCAAACTGATGCCCTCGTCACCACTGCAAACGACTGACCATCAGATGACACCCGAAGATCACCTTTGCATCCATCACAAAATCCGCTTTGAGGGACTGGAAGTGATGTGTCTCAGCCGGGCCCAAAGACAGCCATCTCAGCAAGCGCTCTCCTAAAAGCTCCCAGAAGGGATGAAAGTGGATGCCGAACATGAACGCCGAACATGGCTATACCAAGACAGTCCGTATCTAGCTCAACGCCTATCTCAGCTTCCTAGTCCTGCAGTCTGTATTCTCTAACCACCAACAGGCGGTGAGTCTGAAGGACGAGGGGGGTGATAATGCCAGCAAAGGGCATGGGACTCGGCGTTCCTTTCACGAATGTCTGGAACCCTGTGAAATGGACCAAGCACGCGAAATATTCTGACCCGGCGATGCAAGTCATTCTCAAGGTGAAGTTAATGTCGCATTTGAAGGCCTACTGCACTTAAACTGCTCTGCCGGCTGAGCCGCCACGCGCGAGCGACTTGGGTTATTAATCTAATTAATTCTCTCGATTTCCTTACGGACGGACTCGTGTGAGATTCCGCGGGCGTCCCTATTCCAAAAAAGTAGGGCAGCAAAAACATACAACACCGGGCATTCGCCGGTCGTCACCGACCCGACTACTACTCCAGCCCTCACTGGCTTATCTATGGGAGAGCGGACGGGATCCCGAGTTCTCCAGTGGGTATGGTCGTATGTGACGTTGGAGTACAACGAAGGAGACCATAAATCGTTCACGGCGCGGTAATTCCAGTGAAAGAAAGAAGTTGTCAAAGTCCGCTTGCGAGGCAGTGCAAACTTGACGTTCTCGCCCAATCGACAACTGAACCACCAGTGTTTACCCGATCAATAAAACCGCACGCTAAATTCTTTCTGGGGCCTTTGACAGTAACCCAGCCCTGCAACTTATGGCCTCAACCATGTGGGCGATGGATTGTGTCACGGTCTATGGACCGATATGAAGCTTCGGCTAGACCCTCAGCTATGGAATACTTTGGAAGGTTACAGAATATCGTGGAAGGTTATGAGAACCTTGTCGGCCCTTACTCAATGGAAGCTTCTGGAAGAAGACTCACA
>NW_026517742.1:0-3840 GCF_026319265.1 Colletotrichum chrysophilum | reverse complement strand
TAGCCCAGAGAACGACACGTCTTCATCTCGACCAGCTTCAGCCCCTGCACCCCTCCACATAGTCCCATCCATATAGTGGGGCTCTGGAATTCCACAGCTCGGCTTCAAGAGGTAAAGCGCTCGCCACGCCGTTTCTATCATCTCCTTTCCCGCATCATCCCGCATCATCCACCCAAGTAAGCACCACTCATGGCGGTCATTCTGGCGCAGGTCCAGCAACTACAGACCGTACTGGAAAATGACGCCTGGCAAGAGGACGACAAGGCGCAGCGAAAGGTATTTTCCTCTTCCGACTAAAATGTCACCCTCCTTACCATCGGCAGGTGGCGGATCTCATCAGCGATGTGATCTGTGCCCTTCCCAGTCCGGTAGCAGACGAAGTCAGGAGCAGGATTTGTACGCATTGCCAGTTTAGGGCAGCGTCAGAATCTCTTTACGCGCACCCGGACGACGACAAGCGGAAGTCCCTTGGATGGCAAGATGTATTGGACCGACAACAGGAGTGGATCAACTCACCAAAACGCTTCTTCGACGAGCCGAAGCCCCTCAATGTCGTCAGATACCTGAAAGCATGGAGCACGAAAGGAAAGTACGGTCTATTGGCCGCAATCAAGTTCAGACTCATCGCAGGAGAGCTCCACCGGTGTCGGACATCGTGGGGTCCCCGCGCCAGCAAGTTCCGCAAGGCCCTGCACGAAGCGGCTCGCTTTCACACAGAAGCTGTCATTGAAGAAAAGGACCTGAGCGAATGGAACGCGTATGGTAGAACATCGGTATATCTCTCACAGAACTTCGGGCCGGGCACGATTATCGCGCTTGCTGAAACGCTCGATTCGACGTTGGTTCCCTGCTCCGCCAGCTAGCCGAGAAGTCGCTGACTCTACACAGATACCAAAAGGTGCCAACGGGCCCCAAGGCTAGAGAAAGTGAACTGATTCAGAAAGCCTGTAGCAAAGCAGTCCAAGACAAAGCTCGACGTTTCGCCCAACTTGAAACCGCATTAATGGCATACCTGTCAGAAATATGTCAACCGCTCAAGGTGAGCAACAGCAACACTAAAGTGTCACCGAAGACACATCTGTTGACGCTGGCGCAGTCAGTCCCAGACCATGATGCAGAACTGACCTCCATGGTGTCAACCCGAGTGACGGGATGCATCATCTCCGATCGCATGTCGGTTGAGGCCCCCGCGCGCCGAGGAACCCCCTCCCTAAGGCACCAGTATTTGGGCGTGCCTCTACCAGAGACTGGGTCCGACCACGCAGCGTCTCCGCGACCAGCCTATGTCGCGGACCATTTTGCGCGCGAGGCCATCTGCTCAGCCCCGCAGTACACGTCTACGAACAGTGAGATGCTCCTCTCTAGCTCGCAGCCATTCGCCCACTATGCCGCGATGGACCTGGATGACGATGAAAGCCAAGGCCCATCCAACCATCACCGCATCACCTGCTACCCGTCACCAGCCTCTTCCTTCATGCACACCCAGTCCGTCGAAGGCAGTACGTCGCTTACGACAAATCCAATACGGTTCCAGACGCCATCTTCCGTTGAACGTCCTTCTTCCCTAAGCTGTGCGCCTGTCCTATTTACAGATATGAAAATGAACGTAGTGTGGAGCTAAAGGTCTCTGAAACTCGTCCTCAGGATGCATAATGTAACTAGACGCGCTCAATATCGTAACAGAGGTGTAGGAAGGTCACAGAACAGCTTGCTTTCCATCCGCTCGGCCCGTATACTTGTATGACACTGCCCACCTTGATATTCATCGACGTTTCGATCTGTCCGTGACCGGCCTCATTCCTAGATAGTATGTCCACGTTCACTGCTCCGCTGTATGGCGTGTCTATGAGGAAGACGATGGCCACTTTGCCTGGCGGGACCCACTGACATCCGGACCGGAGCTCGAGCAGTGAGGGCATGTATCGACCCGACTCTCGCGGCGACCGAAAGCCAGACCGCGCCAGCTTTGCTTTGATGCAGTGGCCGATGTCGTTCGACTCACGGCCATCATTCGCAGCGAGGTAGTCTATGGCAGTCTTGTCGTCAAAATCAAGATACCGCCGCACCATCCCGGCGTATTTCTCCAGCCACTGGAAACCGTATATTTGCGTCGTGCTATCGCCATGGGGTGGTTGCCCGTCCGGAAGAAGGGTCTTTTTGAACTCCTCCGCAAGGCCCTGTAGGCCCGCTCTTGTGTACACGATGTCGTGTGTTCGAATCACGCCGTTGCGCTCGGGGCTGGAGACCGTCGGCCGTTCCATCGATTGAGAGACGAAAAGGTGTAGAAGTCGAAGGTTCGGGAAGTGTCAATGGCATAGTGGGGGAAGCTCTTTGCCGTACAGCCAACACAGACGTCTTCTGTGAAGTGGTTCTGGAAGAGATGGGAGGTAGGCGGTGTGCTGCAGCAAGTCAAATCGAGCGGGCCTGCGGATGATAGTAGCGCCGGGCCGTCGCATGCATGCCAGTCGACCCCATGAAATCCGTAACCGCTGCAGACCTGTCGACCTCACAGCAGATGACAGCTAAACGTGGCGATTGCAGCCGACCAGCAACACACGCCCACACGACTAGCAATCACCGTGGTTTTTTTTCCGACTGTCGACTCGAGAGCGCGCGCGAATATCCCCGATAGCGAGCCACGGCCAGCGAGTTGTCAACTACCCCTGTTGCGAGCATGGAATAACTGGGCGAGATGCGGCGGACTTTCCGGAACAGCTTCAAGCACGAGCAGAGCGGCGGTCGCAGTCGTTTTTCGAGACATGACCAAACTGCCAGTCGGCACGTGAAGGCCTCCGCAACCTCTTGCGACTGATGACGTGGTTCGGCCGCATGGTCATATGCGAGTCTCGCGCATCGTCAGATACAGGCCTAGGCAAGCGACTTGTGGTTGAAGTTTGGATAAGCTGCAGAACAGGACCTGCGTGTTGGGCTTACGTCGAATCGCATCAGCGCCATGGCATTATCGGGATGAGAAAGGCAGGCAGTCAGCCGTGCCTCTTGCGTGGCGGCCGTGGCGGCTGTGACAGCCGTGGTGAATTGATCACCAACATAGCTCCGGCCACCCAGCTGTCATCGCCAGGCCCAAGTGCCATGAGCCGTGGGCTCGTCACCAGGATGGAGCGCACCCTGATACAGCTGATTGGCACAATATGGCGACAAAACGAAAACACAGACTAAAGGCTTCACACGTTTCAGACTTCACAGACTTCACAGACTTCACAGACTTATAGTTGTTTTCAAGCCGTATCGGCCGAGGCTGTAGACAACCATATATTGCAACCCAAATAGCTTCAAGCGTCGCCATCACCGTCGCCGACGTGCAGAAGCCACGACATATGCTGAGACGTCAGCTAGCACGTCAGGTTCCCCAAACACAACAATCACGATCTTCCCGTCTCCGCGCTCGATCCACTCGACTCCGGCTTCGGGTCAGACTGTATGAACGGGTCAGCAGGCAAGCCACCTATTGGGGATTCAAGTACGGTCAGCTACCTGCACGACGTCCATGCCCATCCTCTCGAACTCCTCACGTGTAATCTCCTGTGGCTGAGGATCACTTTCGCTTGTTGCAGCGTCATTTCTGGTGTCTCCTGACTCGGGCATGGCGGGGACCTGGGCTGTAAGGCGGACTGAAGGTAGATCAATGGGTGACGGTACTGATATCAGAAAGAAAAAAGGTTACGATATTTCCCCTTCGCATACGGGTTGTGCAGGTTTTGGGCTGGGGCTGAGAGACAAACGCGAAGTACTGGAGCCAGGAGAAGCTTGACAAGGCGATGCCAGGCGCGACGATTTATAGTCGGCCATCCAGCAGAGTCCCATGCTGAGGCTGGCTTCTGG
>NW_026517741.1:0-3975 GCF_026319265.1 Colletotrichum chrysophilum | reverse complement strand
GAGCCCAGCCCATACAGCTCTCTTAGAGCTCTGCTGGGCAGATCAGATCGACATAGTTCTGATCCAGGAACCCTGGATAGGCTATAGAGATAAGATGCAGATTAATACACACCCAGGCTTTAACTCCTACGTACCAGTTGACTTCTGGAACAGCAGAGACACAAGGCCTAGGGTTATGACCTACACACGCAAAGGTCTAAGGCTGCAAATACAGCAACAAAGACCTACCCAATCAAGAGATATCTTATGGGTGAAAGCTGGCGACCTCACTATTATGAACATATATAGGCCGCCAGATGAGCCTATAAACCAAGCAACCAGCCTCCTTTTAGATTATCAACCGCCGGAGAGAGCCCTTATCGCCGGGGACTTTAATGCCCGCCACTCCTCTTGGGAACCTGGGTCCCCTAGCCGGAATCGAGGAGATGATATTGCAGAATGGGCGGAAGGCTACGATCTTCTGTTTATTGGGGAGGTTGGGGCCCCTACCCATACCCACGGGCATACCCTCGACCTAACCCTCTCAAATATTCCCTTTACTGAGGCTTATATCAGCCCACACCTACACCCAGGGGCTGACCACGAAGCTATCATAACAATCATCCCAATAAGTAGGACCCAGGAACAGGGACGCCAGGCTAACCAGCGCTCAGTCCCAGAGTCAGCCCTACCACGGCTGATCGACCTAGTAAAGGCTGGGGCTACAGCCTTACCTACTCTAGGGGAACTGCCCAGCCCAGCAGAGCTGGACACCCTAGCTACCCAACTGGTCAGCCTCTTCCATACAGCTATTCAAGCTGTAGGCAAGAGACGGACTAATCAGGGTAGGGGAGCCCCCTGGTGGACAGAAGAATGCTCAGTAGCCCACCAAGCTGCTATTAAGGCTAGGCGCCAACAGGCCCAAGAACCTGGGCTGGTCATACCTCCCCCTATCCTAGAGGAGCAAAAGGTCTTCTTAACAACCGTTAGAAGGGCAAAACGCGCCTACTGGACTACTAAGGTTGAAGAGGCTAAGACAGACCAAGATCTATATAAGATCATAGGCTGGCGGAAGTCAAGCCTAGCAGTTAAAGCTCCACCTCTAATAGTAGAAGGACAGACGATCAGTAACACCTACGACAAAGCCCAAGCCTTACGGAAAGCCTTACTCGAACGGTTTAGCGCTAGAGATGACCTACCTGGGAACCCTTTTGCTGTCCCAGTGGTTACAAGGCGTCTTATACCCTGGCAGGATACAGTTAGTATGGAGGAAGTACGCCAGGCTACTCTTACAGAGACTACAACCCCTGGGACTGATAGGATTACTACAAAGTTACTACAATGCACCTGGGGTTTAGTAGCTAGGCCTATACAGCAGCTCTTCCAGGCCTGCGTACAGGTAGGCTACTTCCCTAGACCCTTCCGCAAAGCGGAGGTTGTTATGATCCAGAAGCCGGGGAAAACAGACTTCTCTAAGACTGGGTCCTGGCGCCCGATATCTCTATTATCCTGCTTAGGCAAAGGCTTAGAGCGGTTGATAGCAAAAAGAATGGCCTACCTTACCATCCTAGAAGGGGTCGCCAGCCCACAGCAGGTTGGAGCCCTACCAGGGAGGGCTGCAGTCGACCTGACAACCTGCCTAACCTATGAGATAGAGAGGGCTCTAGATGCAGGGCTTACAGCCACGCTAGTAACAATGGACGTTAAGGGGGCGTTTGACTCCGTCCTACGAAACCGACTTATTATCAGGCTACGACAGCAGGGCTGGCCAAGCAGTCTGATCAAGCTGATCTTCACCTTCACCTCTAGCCGAACAGCCCGGGTCAGGCTAGAGGACACTACTACAGAGGACTTCCCCCTATCTTGTGGGCTACCGCAAGGCTCTCCGCTGTCACCAATCCTCTTCCTGCTCTATATAGCCGATATCCTAGCTGACGATCAGAAGCTACGGTTTGGCTATGCAGATGATATAGGTCTAGTGGCTACCAGCTCTTCGCTAGAAGATAATGCTACAGCCCTAGGCCAGGAGATCACAAGTATCCTTAAATGGGGAACGGATAATAAAGTCGCCTTTGACCCAGCTAAGTGTGAGGCAGTCCACTTCAGCAGAAAACATAGTCAGACAACAGACCTACCAGATATCCAAGCGAGAGGCCTAACTATTAAGGCCTCAACTAAGCCTATACGATGGCTAGGGGTCTGGTTTGACAAGAGGCTCACCTTCCAATACCATGTGGAAACAAGGGTAGCAGCAGCAAAGAAGGTAGCCCAGTTCCTACAGCACCTTACTAACACTAAAGGGGGGCTCCCAGCAGCTGCAGTTCGAAAAGCAGTTATTGCTTGCGTCCTCCCAATAGCCCTATATGGAACAGAGACCTGGTATGCAGGCCTGACCAGGCCAGCCCCAAACAGCAGGACCAATACCAGCAGTAGCACTGCTTTGCAGATAGCTACAGTTGGTACAGGACAGAAGGGCCTGGCCCGCAAAGTTGGGAAGGCTATTACAGCAGCAGCAAGAGCTATCTTACCTGTCTGGAAGACCACACCAACCAGCAGCCTCCTCCGAGACGCTGGCCTGCCTACAGCAGAGATAGCCCTTGAGGCAGCGCGACTACGCTTCGCTGCACGCCTGCAGAAGGTCGACAAACAGCATCCCCTAGTCCCAAGGCTTCTGCAGCTAGGGAGGCAACAGACTAGGCTTCAAAGAACAGCTGGCCTCTTGCCTAAGTGCCTCAGGCCGGCACTCCTACAGCCACAATACCCCCCAGGGTCCTATAACCTTATAGTTACACAGACGAAGGAGGTAGCAGCTAGAATCTTCCAGACCTGGCTTAAGATGGTGCCAAAAGAGCATACTATTATCTACTCAGATGGCTCTAAGGCCCCTAGCGGCGCTACAGGGTTTGGCTTTGTTATATACCGAAATAACAAACGTATAGCCCAAGGCTGCGGCCGCCTCGGCCTAGCAGAAGTGTTTGATGGCGAGGCTGAAGGGGCGAGGGCAGGACTCCGACGGGCCCTCCTCACCTCCCAGGGGCAGCCTATACATATCTGCATCGATAACACCAGCGTTATCCAGGGAATACGTGGCAAGGTCCCAGACTCCTCACAAGCTGCCTTCCTCGAGATTCAGGAAGCAGCTAGAATACATAACATACAAACCCACTGGTCTCCAGGGCATGAAGGCATCAAAGGAAACGAAGAGGCAGATAGCCTGGCTAAAGAGGGCACAACCCTGCCAGCCCCTAGGGGCCAACTAGCTACCCTGTCAGGAATCAAACGCCTTGCCAAAGAGCATATACGTCGCCAATACAGGAAATGGTGGAAGCAAGAGGCACCACCCCGTTATGCCCAACTAGGGCTCAAGGCTTTCATCGCCTGCCCCCCTGAATTAGCCCTCCCGAGGGCTGTCCTTCATCATCTCCTAGCAGCCCGATCAGGCCATGGGGACTTCGAAAAATATCATCAACGCTTTAACCATATGGAAGCACTACTTACCTGCTCCTGCGGGGAGGCTAAAGAGGTAGACCACCTGGTCTACTGCCGCAAGACACTAGTGAGGAGGCAACAGTGGCCTACCCTCCACCCTTATAGTCGAAGGGAGCCTCTAGGACCTATAGGCTCTCTAGAACGTTACTTTAAGGGGCTAATCACTGATTCTGAGGGCTTCCAGGCCTTCCTTGACGTGACGGACTTCTTCCAGAAGATCTGCCCGCGTTACTAAGAGATAGGACTTAACCTATCCTCTTAACAACAGACTACCTAGAGACATCAGGATAGCAGCTTGCTATAACGGAACTAGGGCACCAGTGGGAACTAGGGACGGATAGAACACATAGTGGCCCTCGGGCAAGATCTGGAGGACGCTAGGAAGAGGCGTGTACTACAGAGTATATAGCTAGAGCCTGCGGCCCTCCACGCCACATACCCTTCGGGAGGTCTGCCGCAAGGGCGGCCGCGCCCTTGCCGCCATGGCGTTAAATATTAAACAAACAA
>NW_026517740.1:0-4029 GCF_026319265.1 Colletotrichum chrysophilum | reverse complement strand
GTGACCTGTATCCTAGTTCTTCCGTATTCCGAGTGAGTCCCTGCTGTTCCCGTGATCCTGCAGTACAAAGGTCCTGTCCTAGCCGCCCGATGCCCAAGTGGGTCGGTCAACTGTTATCCTGCATAACGGGTCGTAACACTTTAAGAGATAGAGGAGACTAATAAAGATAGAGGCAGCTAGAGGAAGATAGTTAACTTAGCTTATTATAATAGTTAACGTTAGAGGAGCGTAGAGGTAAAGAAGATGTCTAAGTTTGAAAGTTATATAACCTGAAAGTCGTTAGTAGAGAGCGAGGAGACTAGTTTAGCTTTTGCAGTTAATACTAGTTAAATTTCGTAATATAAGGCTAGCAGCCTATAAAGTATAAAGATATAAAAGATACTATTAAAGTTAATGAAAATAGAAATATTATATTATATAAAGTTTCTTAAACTATTATAATACTATGGTAATCTATCTTTTAAAGAGATATAAGATTTCTTATTTAAAGTTTTTAAGATTTAAATTAGTTATTCTATAGTTAGTTAATAATGAAACTTATCTAACTGAATAAATAAAAAGTTTATAATTATTACTACTTAGTAAAATAGTAAATTATAATATAAATATTTATATTATATATAATAATATTACTTTAACTAGCGAGTATTTATTAATAAATTTAGTATTAATAAGGATATTAAAATATAGAGGACTAAATAAGTACTAAGAAAGCTTATTATATTTTAAACTATAGAGACTAATTAGTTTTCAAACTTTTATATATAAATCTTACTAACCTTTGTATTAAGTAGTATTTTATATTTAACTATATGTTATAGTATAACTAATAGTAAGAACTTCTTTTATTAATTATAAAAGTATTTTATTTTAAAATATAAGTATTTTCTAAAGCTAAACTTTATTATTATTATAGATAACCTCTTCTACTATTATATACTTTAAATTAAAGATTTATACTAAATATTAAATATTAATTTTATATTTCTACCTCTATATTTACTAAACTTTAACTTTATTAAGGAGTATTTTAGTAATCTAAAGTAATATATTTAAAAGATATATTTAAAATAGAATAATAATAACAATAATACTTGGGATTTTATAAAATATCTGTATAATTATACTATAAAGATTGAGTATTATCTACTTTAGATTAAAGGCTATTTCTAGTATTTATTTATTAACTTTAATAAAATAAAATATATATTTAATAATATTAAACTATAAAAAAGAGAATAAGCTATAAATATTAAACGTTAGTAAGTAATTTAAATCTTTATTATATATTTATAATAGATCTTAATGATATGATTATAAGATAGAAGTTTATTAGATTTATAATTATAGTTAGTAAAATTATAAAAGGTTTCACTATAAGTATACTAAAATATATAAAATATATTATTATTTATCATTTTTATTAGTAGCTATATATATATATATATTAACTTTACTTATATAGCAGCTAAAACGCATTGTTGATACTAATAGTTATAATTTGTAATAGTAATATATTACTATAGTTAGAGATTTTGATTATAACTAACTAAGAAGTATTAAAATAAATTTAATTATTTATAAATCTAACAGTAATTCTATTACTGTTATATATATAAAGTAGTAATATTAAATTTATAGCTATTAGTAAACTTTTCTATAGTTAAATATATTATATAAACAATCATATATATAGTTAGACTTTATATTACTCTTATGATATTACTTTGTTTCTTTATCCTCTTCTAAATAATATATCTTCATTAATAATATATTAAATAAAACTTTAATCTATTTATCTTTATTACTTAGCTTAACTTGATCTTATTTAATCTATAACTATATAAATAATATCTATAATATTAATAGTAGTAATAATAAAATAAAACTAGAAAGTTTAAAAATACCTATAAGGTTAGCTATATTTAATAATAAATATCTCTATATATACTTACTATATTAACTAATTTTAACTAATATATTATAGATCTCTTACTTAATAGATTAATGTAATACTAAAGTATTAATGTATTAAGATAACTCTAACTTATTTAAAACTAATACTAACGTGGTTGATAAGCGAGTCGATCAGACAAGCGAGTCGATCACCTTAGCAAAATTATAGTAGGCTGCACGCGAAAATTTGGTAAGAAATTGTTAGTACATTTATCAGCCACGTTAGTATAATTATATAGTTATCTTTATAGATTAATTAAATATTTCTAAATAGCTTTGATTATTTCTTATTATTAAAGTTTTAATTATTTCATAAATTATAAAATAATAACCTTTTTTATCATAAGTAATTAAAATAATAAAATGAATCACTATTTATTTTACTTAATTAGTTTAAAACTTCTAATTAGTAATAATTTTATTAACTATTTTAACTTTTCTTAAAAGTAAAAAAATAAGTAAATAATATTTTGTTTTATGTTTTTATGTTTTTATTTTTTGTTATTATTATTATTTCTTTTTTTATTATTATTTAGTTTTTTTAAGGATTTATAAATTATATATCTACTTTATATTACTTTTTTACTACTATTAACTAACGTTTTGATTAAGTAAATTAAATACTTTATAATATCCTTTTATATTATTTTTACTACTAAGTATAAAATTTATTTTATTGTTACTTTTATTACTTATAAATTTATTTCTATTACTTTAACATATTACTATTCTTATTTTAATAATCTCTTCTCTTTATTTTTATCTCTCTTAATAATAAAAATAATAAAATACTCTCTTTTTTAAGTTTTAGATAGATATTAGTTTACTCTATTTTTATAAGTCTTTTCTAGTATTAATCTTCTTTTTTTTAGCTATTATTATTTCTTCTATTATATATATTTTTAGTTATAATAAGTATTTTACTATTAAACTTATTAAAGAGGAGGATTTTAATAATAATTAAATGAAAGAGACCTTTATTAAGAAGAAGTATAACTACCTCTTTAATACTTAACGCTGAGTTAAAAAAGAAGCTAAAGAAGTTAAAGAGAAAAAGATTAAAAAAGCTAAAGCTTTAGCTATCTTCCTTATAAAAAGAAAGAAAGAAAGAATATATTAATATTGACTTTATTATGTAAGCTATTACTAAAAAGAAAAAATAAGAGAAAAAGGATATTACGTTTTAAGCTATTTATATTCATATAGAAGCTATTATTAATAAAGAGATTATTATTACTACTTATAAAGAAGAAGAAGAAGAAAATAAAGTTATTATTAGTACTAAAGATATTTTTAACTTTATAGACTTCTCTCTCAAGTTAGAAAATAAATTTCATTTTAGCTGCTCCTTCTCTTCTAATAGAAACTATTTTCATTTTAATTACTACTTCTCTAATAAGAATACTTATTATTATTAATATATAAATAATAATAGCTATTTTAAAAATATCAAGAAAATTATTACTTTTTATTATATATTTTATAAAATAAAAGAATATATTAAAACTAATAAGTTTATTTAATTTGAAATATAAGTTATCATTTATTAAATATTTCTATATTATTATTAATCTCTTATAGAGACTTAATATTATAGTAAAAAACTTTAAAATTAAAGTTTATAAAGTTAATATAACTTCAAAAGCTAATAAGAAAAAAGGTATTCCCCTTTTTAAGTATATTTTATATACTCATTATACTATTTTAGTTTTTATATTTCTAGCTACTACTTTTCTTATTTATTTAGAGAGTTTAATTTATATTTCTCTTGCTCTCTTAAATATCCTCTTTTAGTTTTATTTTATTTTTAGTTATACTTAGAATACTATTATAATTATTTAGTATAAGTTTACCTATATTTTCTTTTATACTTCTAAGTCTAAATATATTAATTTTAAGAAGTTTTATAACTAATTTAATACTTTTAAGTTAACTAACGTACATGCATAGCGAGTGGGCCATCATAGCGAGCGGGCCACTTCCAAATACCCTCCGGCCATTTGTGTAAGTAAGTTAAGCCACATCGTACGAAATTAATTGGAACTACTCATCAGCCTCTTCTTCAGAGGTCTC
>NW_026517739.1:0-4053 GCF_026319265.1 Colletotrichum chrysophilum | reverse complement strand
AATAATAATAATAATAATAATAATAATAATAATAATAATAATAATAATAATAATAATAATAATAATAATAATAATAATAATAATAATAATAATAATAATAATAATAATAGTTATAATAGTTATAATAGTTATATAAATAATAGCTCTTTAAAGAAAGAGACGGCGTATTTGGCGCCGCTTCAGGCAGGTTCTGCCGCCAAGTTCAGCGGGACATCTGCCACAAAACCCTCGCCGCTTTAACCCAGGCGGCAAGGCCACCAAGCGCGCGAACCCCTGTCCCGTCCCAGGCTTGTGCCGCAGGGTACCGACCAAAGTACTGACCAAAGTTCCTCAGCCACACCTCCCAGAACTGCCCAAATGGCCCTGCCAGTCACTCTTCACTCAACTGACGTTCCAATTCTTGCTTGGCGCGTCGCTTTCCAACAGCCAAAAATAGCCACCATAATGAGTCCTGCAATGGCTTATCTTCTCGTACTACATAAACCGCGGTCGCTGCAGTCAGGGCCTCAGCTAGCGGTCTCCTCAATCCATCCGCTCTCAAAGCCTGACTATTACTACTCGTTTAGCTAGTCCCTCCGCCAGCAAGCCTTCTGTTAACTTATGCCGTTCCTCGTTCCACAATGTCAAATCGCCCGCGCACCCTGGCGGTCGCTTACGATTCCGATGCATCTTTCTCGGCTGACGATGAATACGACAACTACGACGATGTTTTCGATGCGAAGGAGCAACAAGATGGTTCGGACACCGATGCAACTGATAATGAAGATCTCTACGAAGACGACGATTTTGATATAGAGGACCAGGTTCGGCTCTTCGACGGGAATGTCCATCCACCTGAGTACTGGCGGCGCAATGTGGAGGGATTTAACGAGGATTCTTACGCCTGTCAAGATTATAGCCTTAGGACGACGGTGCTTCTCAATGCCGTAGAGGAACAGTGGCGCCAGTAAGTTCCTG
The DNA here is from genome assembly GCF_026319265.1 of Colletotrichum chrysophilum. NCBI lineage: Eukaryota > Fungi > Ascomycota > Sordariomycetes > Glomerellales > Glomerellaceae > Colletotrichum > Colletotrichum chrysophilum. The sequence continues at coordinate 3,096 of NW_026517739.1, read as the reverse complement.
CAACTTCTTAATACTCTATAAGCTACTTACACTCTACATTTACAGATTCTGTAGTGTTCTCAAGCGCGGCACAGAAGACTGCTACGCAACGATTTCCCTTGGCCTCCTGTATAACTTCTTTGACTGGTTCCTAAGTCAGAAGGTTGGTAAGGACGGCAGAAAGAAACGCGGAATCAAGAAGAAGAGCTCCTTGGGCACATACTGGAAGGTCTTTCGACTCGTCTTCGAGAGAGCCGTGGGCGACAAGATTGACCAGAAGCTGAACCGCAGTATGCATAGGGAAGGTCTGTCCCACCGCAGCGCCAGCACCCCCACTGACCGGTTCAGGTTCTGCGAGACCTCGCGAAGAAGCACAGTTTGAGCGAGCAGCGGCGAGCTAATCGCTGTATGACGATCGACGATCTCAAGCAGCAGATCGAGACGACGCTGAGCACGACAAAGAAATCGTTTAAACTAGGAGAGTTACGCATCCTCGCTGTGCTTTTTCTCCTCCTACTTGCCCCGGCCGGTTCTCGCCCAGAAGCGACTTTAAACCTGCGGTTCAAGGATATCAGGGTCGCACTGGCGAGAGATCCAGAAGGCGGACCGCATAAGCTACTTCTTCGGTTCACTCCAGAGTTCACCAAAACCTACCTTGGCGAGAAGGAACAGTGAGTATGGTTCTGGTCTGCTGCAACTGACGAGATATGCTGACATCTCAGGAAAATATACGCAGTTCCTGAGACTATGTTCGACCTATCCTTGCTCCTAAGCCCCCACGTCTTCCTTCTAGGCGTCCTCTTCCGATATCGAGCTTTCAACGCATCTAACCTCACCTCGCCACACCATCTTTACATCCTCGACATATATCCCGGGGAGCGGGAGCTGCCACTACCGTTAAAGGAGGACCTGAAAAACACCTTCATTTTCCGTCGAGCTGTTGAGATATTGACGGGCTACTAAATTTCCCCTAACGAACGTATATCTTCTGGCATGATGGCGGCGTGGATTAAGAGAATCGGCGAAATCCTGGGCTTTGAGTACCCTACGATAGCCTACAACTTGCGTTACAACGCAGCCAACGCGTTTGACCAAAGTGGTGCGTCTCGTCTCATTCCTCCTATTCCTACTGCTGTAACTAGCGACGCTAATGCCCATCACAGTCGATGTTAGCGAAGCTCTCCGGAACCTCGCCATGGGGCATGGCAGCTCAGACCCGTTCCAGAGGCATTACCTCGGGCGGAACATCTCCGCCGACCTCTGGGGCATCCTTCGCGGACAAAGGCCGCAGCAAGCGCTCATGAAGCAGTCTTGCAGCATTGGTCACTCTATCTCTAAGCGCCGTCCTATCGATCTCACGCCAGATCAGTCTGCATCTATCGCTATGCATCCGACTATCAGAGAGCTGACGAAGGCCCTCCGAGAACTGCCACTAGGCTCCAAACAGTACAAAGAAGCTAAACGAGCGATACGAAATGAAAAGCAAAGACTTAGGAGAGAGCTGAAACAGAAGATCAGAGACGAGTGGACTAACAAGCAGGCCACTGACGATATTGAGCGCCAAATCCAGGGCGTTGGGTTTGCCGAGCCTGGGACAGGAGGTGCCTGTCGACCTCAGGGCCTAGCACAAAAGCGATTGCTCGCAAAGCTCACCGCCCCGATCGTGACTACACTCGAAGGTCAATACCGACGAAGAGATGACGCCATCAACGCAGTGTCTGCGTACTGTTCTGTTCAGGAAGGATGCACCATACGCTGGTGTCACCCTCTGTTGACACCGAAGGCCGCACTTTCTGACCCACCTTGTGACCCGTCGGAGGCCAGCCCATTGTATCTTGCCACGCTATCTATTTTTGTCACCAGTGAAAACCAGCGGCCAAGAAGATGCTTTATATGCATTGGCCAGGCCATAGGTCTGCCACCAGACGATAAGGATCGGTTGGACGACCTCACCTGTGAATTCTATACCTCCAACGACCTAACTAAGCACTTCCGACGTAAGCACTTATCCAAAGTCGCAGACGGCGACAATATAGAGTGTAAGGTTTGCGCCATGACGCTGGACCACAAGATGCACCTCTAGAACTATGCCTTCAAGATTCACGGCACTGCGTCTTAAGCATGTGTCTCCGCTATTCTCCTAGGAGCGGGGGTTCTAGGTGAGGGATGATACATCAAGTTCCTAAACGCTAAGCATAATTCTAGCTTGCACTATTTAATAATGCGACATGCTGCAGCTATAAATTATGATACACTTCGCGAGGATATAGGGGGCTCTTGTGGGTGGTACTTAGCATATAACTTTATCTGATAGCAATATGGGGGTTTGCAGAAAGAGCTGTTTAGCTTTACAGTCTAGAGCTTGCTTTGTGAATGCAATTAGGATTCTACTTAATTTTAACTATATAATAGCTTTATGACTTGTAATTATAACCCTACTCTTACTTATTGGATATAGGCTGAGTAAACAGGCCTAGTTATAATTCCAATATAGCCAGCCACAGCCATCAGTTGAAAGTACCACGGGTATTTATGGAACCCGATATTGTATGCTTCATGCTTCCTTCCCCATCCCCTCATCGGGGACCTGGGATGCCGAGGCAGGCGGACATGCTGGAGACCGCTGGTGTGATTGTCGCCAAACTGACCGAAGCCCTGAATAGCGCTACACTTGCTTCAACACAAGCATCGATATTATATGGACGAGACTGGCATCGCAGAAGTCAACGTGGACTCCCACTTGGTCCTTGGACACTCGAGGAGGCGAAAGATCCACGTCAAGAAGCCTACACCATACGTCTGGATGACCATTGTTAAGTGTATCTCCGCCACAGGCAGGGTTATCCCTCCACTCGTGATATTCAAAGGGAAACACGTCCAGCAGCAATCGTTTCCCACAGATCTTGAAGATAACAGAGATTGGCAGTTTATGGCTACCGAAAACAGGTGGACGACGAATCCTGTTGCGCTCGTTAATAGTCTAGAAGAGCGAGTCCCAGCTGACTCAGCAGGCGAAACGGTGGTCGGTTGTGTCTCCACCCCTACGCCGCCGTGCCGTCCGCTGTCCGTAACTACCTCTATCCGCCCACCCCCCCCCCCCCCCCCCCTTCTTCCTCC
>NW_026517738.1:0-4071 GCF_026319265.1 Colletotrichum chrysophilum | reverse complement strand
AGCGGCGTGTACTGCAGAGTATGTAGCTAGAGCCTGCGGCCCTCCACGCCACATACCCTTCGGGAGGTCTGCCGCAAGGGCGGCTGCGCCCTTGCCGCTAAGGCGTTAAATACAAAACAAACAAACAAACAAACAAACAAGGGCATGGTGTTGACGATGCATCTCTGGATGCTGTAGATGAATTGAGCAGTGCAGCACAGTCTACGCCACACAAGGTAGGCAGCGTGCATGTTGAGTCAGAGGAGGAAGACAGGGAAGGCGATCGCAGTGTGTAAAGTTCAACATCTCGGCAATTGTTATCTTCGGGGCATGCGGCGTTGAGAAATGCTACGTAGTATAGTCTACTGATGCAAATATCAATGGACAGATGACCTGGTATACATCCAATGTAACATTTTACATTGTCTGGCCTCTCCTTCCCAATTTTCGCCATTTCGAGCATGTCTATAACTTCATGTCTTTACTAGGCATGGAGTAGCCGTAAGCGAAATGCTAAAAGCATTGGGAACTGTCCAAAAGTTATGATAAGATTGCAGTTGAGACGGGTCTTCTGATCCCGTGAAACCAGGCTCTCTCATGGCGTCCATTAGAAGTCCGTTCCGAAAGAATGGGTCCAACAGAGACCAAAATGGTCGATGATACAAGTTCTGGTCTGTTAGGTTTGGCGGCATGGAGTGAGTTGGAGACACATACCAACGGATAGGGTTGTCCCCTCAGCGCCTCGCTCTTGACCGGTGCGACGTTAAGATACTTAGAGACTTTGATGTGCCTATGGAATTCTTGTTTGCCGGTCTTCTCATTCTCTAAAACCTCCATGGCGTGATGACCAGCAGGCTTCGAGAAAGCCGGGTGTAAGTTGATAATCACGATCCTTGTGAAATTAGCTATGAAACTAACTATTTGAAGCGCTCTGGTCTTACCTGCCACCTGGTGCTAGCAGCTTCGGAAGTGCTGCCGCAAGGGGTTCAAGATCTGGCAACTCCTTCAAAGTCATGCTGCATGTGATCAAGTCAAATCTGAAGAGCAACTGTTAGAACCAATGATTCTCAAGAGACCGATACGAACTGCTCACCTGGGATGGCGCTGGCTGAAGTCGTCGAGACTTTCAGTGTCCAGTAGATCAACTACTTCAAACGTCATGTCCAGCTTTGCATCCTTTGCCCGAATTTCGGCCTTCTCAAGCATCAACTTCGAGCCGTCAACCGCCGTGACTTCAGCGCCTGAAGTTGCCAAGACTGCAGCAATTACCGCGCTACCAGTTCCTAGGTCAAGCGCACGCTCTCCCTTTTGAGGGGCCCCAAGCTGCTGTATAGTCGGTAAGAGGCATTCTTGGTACGTATCGTTGCCATTACCAAGTGACTGTTCCCAGTAATTGGCGATGTTGTCCCAAGTTGCGAGGTTATTCCCATCATATTGTCCATCTAACGCCTTCTTGGCGACATTTTCCCCGTTTTCACACATTGTAAAAGAAGGTTAAGAGAATATGAGATTAGATGGTGAGAAGGCTGCTCACTGCTGTGGACGTTATGAAGATTTGCCAGTACAACAAATTGCTCATGGTGCGGGGTCGCAAAGCCGGGTGCCTGCTAGGCAGCAGCTAAGCCAATTGGCCAATATGTGGTTCCTTGATCCCTCGGCCAAAAGCCGGTGGTTATCTTCCCTTCTTTCATTTTTCAGCCTACCATGTAATCACAATCGTCTCTTCCAGATCAAATGGAGATTGAATGGAGACATTACTGTGGCTAGCGCGATTCAAGAACACGCAGTGAGAATGGATATAGCTGGGCGATGCATCCGCGATGATCCGTCTCAGTGGGCATACCTCTTCTCGCAGGCGAGCCACAGTCTTTTTCAAACTTTTCTAATTCATTTCTTTCCTATCCCATCCAGAGTACATGTTTAAATACACGGCATTTGGACTTGACTCGCCGAATAACACCATCACAGGGAGAGCCAACTCCAATAACTTGGACTGTTCATGTATCAGCTGAGATATCCAGAAGCTTTGCCTGCCTCTCAAGGAACTCTAGCTTGGGGCGATCGCTCTCCACAGTGACCTTCGCGGAGACCACACTTAGCTCTTCCGTAACTCTGCCATCTCGAAGTACTTTCCTCTCTTGACGTGCGTCATACTCGAATTTGTACCATCCATGGGCATGATACGATCTTTCTAGAGCTCGTATGGTGATGACTTCAACACAGCACCATGCCCGTTCGTAGTAGTTATCCTCAGTAACACTGATCATGGCATTACATTGTGCAACACACATGGGTAGTACTGCGACACCGCGCGCCTGTATGTCTCTGTTGTCCTGGTCGATACAGGCCCAGTCCTGTAGACACTTATTGAGGCTCGGGATAGGCATGGAAGCAAGATGTTTGGAGAGAAGACTTACGAGCCATATACCAACCGTTTTAGGATCCACATACGGGTGTTCTAAGAGGAAACTTTCCAAGGCGCTCATCATTTGATGATACTTGGTGTTCTCCATATCGTCGGGAGAGAATTCGCCAACGCGCTTCTTCTTGGACCATGTGTACGACATGAAAATCACGTAAAGGTCTTCATCATCATCGTCCCCGAAGCGGCGTGTCAGGTTTTCGCTGGATTTGGGCAGCTTCCCGTGCCTAGCAAAGTCAGAAAAACGCACATATTTGAATGCGTCAAACTGGTGTGCTTTCTCTTCGTCCGTGGCAAGAGTTCTCGCATACACCTGTCGCAGCCGTTTTATGCTGGATCGATTGTCTGCTTCCAGCAGCACCGGTCGCAATACCTCCTGAAAAAGTTCGCGATAGCCCTTTCGAAGCGTAGATTCCAGCCGATGCTGCTCAACTTCGTCTTGACCGAGCTGTCGCTGAAGAGCCTCGATCAGAATATCCTGCGTCTGCCCATCACCGCTGTAGACTGCAAAGTCCAGTGCTGAGTAACCAGATGTGTCTCGTAAAGTCAAATCCGCTCCAGCATCGATCATTTCCCGTATGTAGCCCCGGTATTCTTCGCAAGGCTCTTTCGAGAGAGCTGCGACTGGCGTATATCCGTCTGAAGGGTTGAATTGAGCAAGCGACTCTTCTTTTTGTCCATTCAAGAGCAGCGCTCTGCCGTAGAACAGCCTAGAGAATGCAATCTTGCTTGGATCGCCCGACTGGATGGCCAGTTTTTGACAATCCCAGGCTGCGCCAATCGCCTTGTCGAGATGACCCTGCATAGTGTAACAGAGGGATAGACGGGCGAATGCGATGGCCTCGTGCGCTGTAGCGGTTTGAGCCTTCGCTGCCTTTCGACGGGAATCTTCCTGACTGTCTGTTGGAGCTCTCAGCCGTCGGCATATGTCGACCCGTTCTTCCAACTGCTTTATGGCGACAGCCAAGTACTCCTCGTCATGGTTGAGCAGGAAGAGTTGGTAGTTTACCATGCCAAGATTACCTATTGCACGCTCTGTTTCCAGCTCGAGCCCCATGAGTTTGGCAGATTCATACTGTCATTCGCAAGTTCGTTTGGCGTCGTTCAATCTGTTTAAATGACGATACACGACCGCCAGCTCTCCAAGTGCTTTGAGTCGGCTTTCGTTGGACGGCATGTTCTTGACTGCTTCCTCAAGGTACTCGCTGGCCCTTGCAAAGCGTCCAAGCATTCTGTGCACATACCCGAGTTCGGCAAGCACCACGTATCGATAATGTGTCGCGTGTGGAAGGTCGGTCTTGCCATCACATATGGCCAAAGCACCGTGATGGGAAAGTAGAGCTTCCTCCAGTTCGTTTCCACGGGTATGGGCTAGACCTTGCTGATAGAAACGCTCCCAACTGCGAAATGCTCCAATCGCTGCTGCAATCGCGGCAGGTGTGGAGGTTTCAGCATTGCTCTCCTGATGATACTCATCCCCCACGGAGTTCAGCATGGAAGAGGTGTGCTGTAAATCCTTTGAATGGTCGTAAGTCAAAGCACCCACTTTCCGATCACCCCCACTTTGCGATCACGCATCTCCACCCCCAGCCACCTCCAACCTCCTCACATATAACTATCACCACTTCTGTAGTCTTTATTCAAATGACTTCATTTTTTCACTACCTATT
>NW_026517737.1:0-4197 GCF_026319265.1 Colletotrichum chrysophilum | reverse complement strand
CACGTGACTTGCACCATAGTTCTTCCGTTTCCGAGCGAGTCCCTGTTGTTCCCGTGATCCTGCAATACAAATGTCCTGTCCTAGCCGCTCGATGCCCAAGTGGGTCGGTTAACTGTTATCCTGCATAACGGGTCGTAACATCATGTCCCCTCTCCAAAGGTCTTGTCCTCAAGACCCAACATAAGTAGGTCGTTGGTCCCAGGTTAGGGATCCGTCAATCGTGCTTCCTGATTTATCCATGATGCTGACACCATGTCCGGTCGCGTTCAGAAATCGGATTCTCGCGAAACTCGTCGTATTCAGATTCAGCGCAATCGCAAGGCTCTTGGTGCTTTGGTCGATCACCGTGGTTACGACGCGATGCCTTGTTCTCCTTGTTTTCAGCACAATCGAGTGTGCAAGATGGACCTCGCAAATTCGAAACGTTGTGGCGAGTGTGTGAAACGGGGCTTTTCGAATTGTGATGGTGGTGATGTGGCAAATGCTCGTAAGTACTTTTTGGCACCCTGGTGTTTTCCTGCACCGCTGATTTGTCTCGGTAGTGAATCGTTGCTTCAATGAGCAAAAGAAGGTAGAACGGGAGGAGGAGGAGGCTGAGGAAGCGTTGGAGGTGCTGCAAACTCAGCTTGCTGCCGTTCTGGGTCGTTTGTCTCGTCTTCGGAGGCACAAGAAGTTTTTAAAGGAGCGTGGTGCGGATTTGATCCGTCGGGGAATGCAATCCGTTGATGAATGGGAGGCCGAGGAACGTGCTCTGGAAGCTCAGGAGTCCCGGGTGATGGAGGATTTGTCGCTGTGGGGGGCTCAGAATGAGTCGGACTGGCCTTCCCTAGGCACGGGGTTCGTGGACTTGGGTATTCCTCCGAACGTGGGGTCTTCCGGGGCTTCTTAGTCGTTTTCCGGTGTTCCTAGGCGAATGAACGGCTTTCCTTGTCGAGGTCTGTCTGCCTCTGTCGGTGGTTTGGTGAACCGATGTGGGTGTCTGATTCGTTTGTATCCAGCGTTCTTCTGGACTAATATAACAGGTGCTGGCGTGGTTTCTCGTTCCTGGTATTGTTGCCAGTACTGTGCGAGTTCATCAGTTGCATTCGTGATGTTTTTGGCTGGTTCCCACGTGTTGTCTTCGTGACCATATCCTTTCCACTTGATGAGGTATTGAATCCCTTGTGGTTCTTGTACGTGGTCGATGATCCGTTCGACTTCGTACTCTGGTTCGTTATCTTCCACGATAATGAGGTCGTTCGTGCGTGATCCTCGTGGGGCTGGTTCGAGAAGTGAGACGTGGAATACTGGGTGACACTTCATTGTTTCTGGGAGTTCGAGTTCGTAATTGACTGGTGAAATAGCTCGTGAAATTTTGAAAGGTCCGAGTTTTTTGAAGTCGAGTTTGTCGCTTGGTCGTTTTGTTTTGATGTTTCGCCGTATGAGATAGGCGCTATCTCCCTCTTTCAAGGTTGGTCCCTCAATCCTTCGTTTGTTGCTAAATTTGGTCATTCGTTGCCTGACGAATTCGAGTTCCTTTCGTGCGTTTTGCTGAATATCTTTGATTTGTCGTACCGAGGCGGTAGCTTTAACCGCAGCTGGTCCTGCTCGGGGTTCTCCATAGGCGGTTGGCTCAAATCCGTAGTTCAGATAGAAGGGGGATTCCTTGGTACTTTCTCCGATTGCGCTATTGTAGGCAAATTGGGCGATGGGTAGTAGTACGACCCAGTTGTCCTGATTGTAATTGACATATGCGCGGAGGTAGGTTTCGAGGATTTGGTTGATTCGTTCCGTTTGTCCGTCGGTCTGCGGGTGAAATGCAGTGGACATTGCTTGTTTGATGCCTAGTTGTGCCATGATTGATCTCCAAAAGTTGGAAGTGAAGAGCTTGTCTCTGTCTGACACTATTTCCTTAGGCGTCCCGTGATTGGCGATGATATTCTTGAGGAAGGTGTAGGCAAGTTCTTCGGCATTACTTGATTCCTTATACGGGATGAAGTAGGCGTACTTCGTGAGTCGGTCCACAATGACGAGAACGCTGTCAAAGTGTACTCCCGTAAGGGGTTCTCGGGACTTCGGTAGTTTGACGATGAAGTCGAGGGATATGGATTGCCAGGCTGTTTTCGGCACAGGCAAAGGTTGTAGCATACCATAAGGTTGATGTCGAGCGGGCTTGCTTTTGAGGCAGACCTCACAATCCTTAATTGCTTTTGCTACACGTTCTCTAGTGACTTTTTCTCCATATTGCTGTCGTAGTCGTTTCCAGGTTTTCGTGATTCCTTGGTGACCGTGTGCGGGGCGAGCATGAAATTCCATGATAGCTTCGTCGTCTAGTTCGCTAGTCAGGCTAGTACTAGACCGCCCAGCCATCATCAAGAGTTTGGTTGCTGGCACGAGGTCTCCGTCGTTGTTTCCTTTGAGAATCACCTGGGTTTCTTCAGGTACCGGGACGTTGTAGTCCGGCCTTCGGCTAAGAGCGTCGGCTCTGCCATTGTCTGATCCTTTGCGGTGGATGATTCGGAAGTTGAATTCTGATAAGAATTCCGACCATCTAATCTGTCTTTTATTCAACACTTTCGAAGTCGTGAAGTGTGAAAGGTTCTTGTGATCTGAATACACAAGTACTTCGTGGGTGGTTCCTGAGAGCTCAGGTCTCCATTCCTTAAAGGCTTCAATGATTGCCATGAGTTCCTTATCGTGGATCTGATAGTTGAGTTCGGGTCCGTGGAGCTTGCGAGAGAAGAAGGCGCACGGATGTAGTCGTCCTTCTGAATCTCGTTGAGATAGTTGCGCTCCGATCGCATAGTCGGATGCGTCGGGCTCTACTTCGAACTGTTTTGTCGGATCTGGAATGATCAAGACGGGCTCACTGGCGATGAGGTCCTTGATCTTCTGGAATGCTGTTTGTTGTGGTTCTTCCCATGTAAAGGGCGTGTCTTTGCGGCTGAGGCTTGTGAGAGCCGTGTTGATCTTGCCATAATCTTTGATGAACTTGCGGTAGAAGTTGACGAAACCTAGGAATCCTTGGACTTCCTTGAGGTTGTTGGGTACCGGCCATTCCTTGATGGCTTTGACTTTGTTTTCTGACATGCAGACTTTGCCAGGGGTGATGGTGAATCCGAGGTATTCCACTTTTTGTGTGTGAAATTCGCTTTTCTCAGGCTCGACCAACAGCTTAGCTTCTTGGAGGGCTTGTAAGACGTGGTGCACGTCTTCTTTGTGTTTTTCAAGTGTTGGTGAGAAGATGAGAATGTCGTCGAGATAGACTACTACACAAATATCGACGTACTTGCGTAGGACTTGGTTGATCATGTTCTGAAAAGTCGCAGGGGCGTTGGTAAGGCCGAAGGGCATGACGAGATATTCGAAATGTCCTTTTCGTGTCCTGAAGGCGGTCTTCCATTCTTCGCCTTGCTTCATTCTGATCAGGTTGTAGGCTCCCTTGAGGTCGAGAGCCGTAAACCAGTTGGCTCCGTGGAGGAGTCGTCTCATTTCGTCGATGAGTGGCAGTGGGTAACGATTTTTAATCGTCATTTCGTTGAGCATGCGGTAGTCGACGCATAATCGTAGTTTTCCGTTCTTTTTGGGTACGAACAGGATTGGGCTTCCTGCTGGTGACGTTGAGGGTCTGATGTATCCCTTCTTGAGGTTTTCTTCAAGGTATTTGTCTAGAGCTTCCATCTCTGTCTGGTTGAGTCCGTAGATTTTGTTGAAGCGTGGTTCCTTCCCTTTTTTGAGGGGTATTTCGTGGGCGAAACTGGTGTGTTCGGGCAGTCCGGTTTCTAATTCGGCTGCAAAGAGTTTCTCGTAAACTCTGTATTCTTCTGGGATAGACAGAAGTGGATCATTCTTTTGTTCGAGATCCGTCGTTGTCAATGGTTGTGACGTGGCTTCTTTTGCCTTGAGGTAGCAGATGTATCGTTTTGCTGTTTCTTGCTGTATCGGCTCGTTTGAGGCCTGGTTTTGACAGGGCTGCTCAGGGACTGAGTCGTCGTGGTCCCAATGGAGTTGGCCTTTGCTCCAATCTATCCGTGGGTTGCTTGTTCGTAGCCAGGGTAATCCTAGTGACCTGAGCCTGGCTCATGGTCAAACTTCCATAGCTCTTCAGCAATCAACTTGTGATTATCACCACAGATACTTTCAGCTCACCTTCACTGCGAATTACTTGTTGAGTCTAAGACTGATCACCTTAGCCTCTGAAGACTTGATCTACTACAG